>NC_136744.1:5330327-5375327 GCF_936440315.1 Barbus barbus | reverse complement strand
GTTATGCATTTATCAGTGAAAGCTCCTGCTCCAAAGAAGCCAGCAGCTGTAGCTGCTAAAAAGAGCAGCAGCTCTGAAGACTCCAGCGACTCGGAGGATGAAGCTCGGGCTAAAACAGCAGCAAAGGTCTGGAAGCTGCATGCTGTTTACGTGGAGCATGTGTGGCATGACTCTGCTAAAATGACTTTTCCTGAATCTGGATCTTGTTAATTTGTTGAACAGAAGCCTGCAGCTGTGAAACCTGCTGTTCAGCCTGCAGCACCAGCCAGGACGAAAGACGCCAGTTCCAGCAGCGAGGAGTCAGACTCTGATGAGGAGCCGGCCAAAACTCCAGCGACAGGTGAGCTGAAGCATGAGTTCATACTCTCAATCACAACATCTGTGTAAAACCTCAGGTATAATTGTTTAAAGTAAGTTACATATTCAAAGTGGTTATCTGTGGTCTCCAGGAGCAAAGACCAAGCCTGTGGCAGGGACCCCTAAACCGGCATCCACTCCAGTGTCTGCAGCTAAGAAGCAGGACAGTAGCAGCAGTGAGGACAGCTCTAGTGAGGACGAGGCTCCAGCTAAGGTACATTAAAGTACATATTATAACTTCAACGTAATCATGCTTCAGAAATCTATTGTAACCATAACAGAACCTATGAATTTTTTGTTCTCAGAATATAAAAAATACATTTGTTTGGCTGCTTAGTATTCACAATTTACAATTAGTTCCTCTTACTTGATCACAGACAGCAGTAAAAGCACCAGTCCCAGTGAAGACCCCTCCAGCTAAACCTGCAGCCCCTGCAGAATCCAGCAGTGAGGAGTCATCCTCAGATGAAGATGCACCTCCTACTAAGAAATCCAAGCCTGGTATTAATACTTTTCTTTAACATTGGTCGATCTTAAAGGTGCATATATCAGTGTTCCCAAACAACCAGTATTACAGTGATCTTAGACTTTATACTGACAACTATCACAGTGGGTGCATCATTACGCTTTATTTACTGGACCAAGTGATCGCAACATAATTAAAATGCCATGAATGAGTCCTAAGCATTGCCTCATTTGAACATGTTAAGAAACCTTAAAAGTGGAGGAGTGTCTCGCTGCAGCCCACAAGATCCAGGGGGAGTGGTTGGATACAGATTAAACTCCTCCCACCTTACATATACCTAAACCTACCCATCTCCACCCCCTGATCCCTAAACCCACCCATCTCCACCCCCTGATCCCTAAACCCATCCATCTCCACCCCTAAACCTACCAATCTCCACCCCCTGATCCCTAAACCCACCCCTAAACCTACCAATCTCCACCCCCTGATCCCTAAACCCACCCATCTCCACCCCTAAACCTACCCATCTCCACCCCCTGATCCCTAAACCCACCCATCTCCACCCCCTGATCCCTAAACCCACCCATCTCCAACCCCTGATCCCTAAACCCACCCATCTCCACCCCCTGATCCCTAAACCTACCCATCTCCACCCCTAAACCTACCCATCTCCACCCCTAAACCTACCCATCTCCACCCCTAAACCTACCCATATCCACCCCTAAACAAACCATCTCCACCCCTAAACCTACCCATCTCCATCCCCTGATCCCTAAACCTACCCATCTCCACCCCCTGATCCCTAAACCCACCCATCTCCACCCCTAAACCTACCAATCTCCACCCCCTGATCCCTAAACCCACCCCTAAACCTACCCATCTCCAACCCCTGATCCCTAAACCTACCCATCTCCATCCCCTGATCCCTAAACCCACCCATCTCCACCCCCTGATCCCTAAACCTACCCACCCATCTCCACCCCCTGATCCCTAAACCCACCCATCTCCAACCCTGATCCCTAAACCCACCCATCTCCACCCCCTGATCCCTAAACCCACCCATCTCCAACCCCTGACCCCTAAACCCACCCATCTCCACCCCCTAGATGTTGATCCAACCACGCCCCCTGGATCTTGTGGGCTGCAGCGAGCCCTACTTGTAAAAGTGAGAAGACAAAAGCCAGTTTCTGAAAAAGGAGACAAACATGAAATTGAATTGAAATCTCTATTTACAGGACAATTCAGTGCCGTCCCGCCCCCTAGAGCACTGACCGCTCCGGTCAAAGCCCCTGGTAAGTGTTTGAAGTTCCCAGTATGAGTTACTACAGCAATAAGCCAAGAGAGGCTGTGCATTACAGTGATTTTTTTGTTTTTAGGGTTGTTATAATGGGTGCATTATTAATAATCAAAAGTAAACCTGTAGCAGCATGGTGCATTAATATAGAATTAAATTTTACATGTTTTATCAATCAGCTGTAAAGTATAATTGTAATGCAGAAAATTAATCATTTTATGACTAACTGTATCTAAGCATAGTGCAAAGCGTAATTTCAGCACAAAAAAAGCTAAAAAACATCTATTGTATGAAGTTTATCGCACTCATTAATTTGCATGCCTTGTCCCAAGATAGACTTATCCTTTAGAAAAACAGTTAAAATGGTAAACTTTAAATCAAAATTAAGAACCCTTAACCGAGAAAACACTTTGCTCTGGTTTCTGCTACAATAATCAATCTTACAGTTACAAGTATTCATTATGCTTTTCATACAAGCATATAAATATTAGTTTTACATATGAAATATAGTTCTTGTAGTTTTTTTTCTTTCTTGGAGCAAAACCTAATTTCTTTTATTTGTCTCCCAGTGGCTCCAGTGAAGACTGCGACTCCCAAAGCTAGTGCTAAGAAGGACTCGTCCACTTCTGACAGCTCTGGTGCTGCCCTCTCTGCAGATTATCAACACAGTTGTTTTTGGAGAATTTTTTTCTGTTGCAGAAAATAAACTACTTGCTTTCTTTTTCTCAGATTCAAGTTCAGAGGATGAAGTAAAGAAACCAGCTGCGAAAGCTGCTCCGGCTAAAGCAGCCCCAGCCAAGAAAGCACCTACAAAGGTTGCTCCGGCTCAGAAAAAGGACTCTTCCAGTTCAGATTCTTCAAGCTCCGAGGACGAAGCAGCAAAGCCAGCTGTCAAAATCACACCGGCAAAAGCTGCATCTGCTAAAGCCACACCTGCTAAAGTCACCCCGGCTGCAGACAAGTCTTCGTCTTCGAGCTCGGAAGACTCTGATGATGAGGAGGAGGCCAAGAAACCTGCAGCTAAAGTTGTCCCTGTTAAACCAGCGCCAGCCAAGAAAACTCCAGCTAAAGTCAAGCCCGCTGCAAAAGAATCGTCATCATCTAGCTCCGAGTCTGAGGAAGACAAACCGGCCACAAAACCAACCCCAGCCAAGGCTGCTCCTGCTAAAGCTGCTCCTCCAAAGACAACCCCTGCTAAGAAAAAGGATTCTTCAAGTTCAGGTCAGTTGTCATCACATCCATAAAGGTACAAACATTTGCATTCAATCGTTTACTTGCCTCAAATCGAGATGTTTTGTGCAATGCTCACTAGGGCTGTCAAAATGGTTGAAAAACTAAATTCGAATTTTGTACCTAAATATTATCAAAATTCGAATTATATTTAAATTTAAAAGGCATAATTTCAGTGAGAGGAAAAAAACTTTTGGCTTCTCTCCTGAGGCCACAAGAGGGCGCATCGAGCAAAAATATTACTAATCCAAGGTTCTTCAAAGCATAAAATAACACGACTATCTTTGAAAAATAATGTTTAACCATAAATTAAGTTGCTTAATTAGAAACACAACAGCATCATGTATACACAGTTTAATACAAAGCACTGAAAACCAATCACAAAGAGTAATGTTACTTTTTTCATTTAAAAACATGAGATGCAGTGGAATGGGGAGAGACCCGTCCCGCCATAAAGTTTTGAGACATGTTTTTTCAAAGTTGAACTTACAATAATTTTAAATGGCTCTCTAAATATCTGACTCTCTTTTGCGAGACGCGAGTGCAATGGTGATAGATGTCCCTCTAGAAAATGTGCAAAATATGCTTTCTGTGAACTTAAACATCTCCACATTGATGTTCTCTTTTTCCGATATTTTGAATGAACAACGTATGCAATGGGTTCAACTGGATAGGATAAAAAAACATTAAAATGCAACGACACCTACCTACATCTTCATCGCATCTCGTGCGCCACTGATAAGGCTGCCTGACGTTTTGCATTCGAATGTGGATTTTTATTTTAAATTAGAATTTTTTTTTTTTTGACAGCCCTAATGTTCACGATGCTCTTTCCATACAAAGAAAGACAAGTTTCTACAAATCCTGGACTCAATTTTTCAGAAGCCCTATGTTTTCTTTTTTGGAGCTTGGTAGCCCTAGTCATTTACATTTTAGAAATATTGAGGAAAAATTGAAAGTCCTACAAATTTGCTATTGGTAGTGAATTAAGAGAAATTTAGCATTACCATTTGGGTGCTGCTTATCAAGATTGTATTAGCTTATAGATCTATTTTATCTCGCACAGATTCAGACAGCTCTGAGGATGAGGCACCTGCTAAACCAGCAGCTAAGTCCAAGCCTTTAAGCACTCCTAAACCTGCAGCCAAGCCTGCTGAATCCAGCTCCGACTCGGACAGCTCTTCAGATGATGAACCGCAAAAGAAAGCCACCACCACACCGGTATCCAAACCTGCGGCTACCGCAACCAAATCTTCCTCAGCAGCTAAACCTTCCGCTAAGGCCGCTGAAAGTAGTTCAGACTCGGACAGCTCATCAGATGAGGAACCGCAAAAGAAAACCACTGCCACACCGGTATCCAAACCAGGTACCCCAGCTAAACCTGCAGTTGTAGCTAAACCTGCTGCTAAACCAGCTGATAGCAGTTCTGACTCTGAAGACCAGACTCCAGCTGCAAAGAAAGCTAAACCAGCAGCGACTGCTGCTACGAAGAAGCCTGCCCCTGCCTCCAAACCACCAGCTCCAGCCAGTAAGAAAGCAGCTGAGTCCAGCAGCAGTGATTCGGACAGTTCCAGTGAAGATGAGAAGAAAGTAAAGACTACTGTGACACCAAAAGCAGCAGCGGCTAAGCCGGCTGCGACTCCAGTTAGAGCGAAGAAAGCCGAGAGCAGTAGCTCCGAGTCTGACAGTTCAGACTCTGAGACTGAGGCTAAGAAGACTCCCGCCAAGCCTGCAGTCACCAACGGAAAGGCTGCTACAACAAAAACCCCCTCCTCTGCAGCAAAGACGCCGGCTAAAAAGACAGCAGAGTCTTCATCCTCGAGTGACAGCAGTTCTGATGAAGAAGAGTCGCCTAAAACACCAGCTGTGAAAACACCACCTGCTACAAAAGCACAGGCTGCTAAGGCCAAAGCAGACAGCAGCTCGTCTGAGGACTCTTCATCTGAGGAAGAGGAAACGACGGCCAAGACTCCTGTCACAACAAACGGTATTTGCAGTGCTCAATATATCTGATAGCAAGGTGTTGCTGGTTCCCAAGCCCGTTTTTACTATTTTCAATGTGTTACGTAAACGCGTCAAATCAAACCTGACACTCCAAGAAACGGTAAAGCACCACTCACAAGGGGGGGGGGTGTCTGGAGACATAAGTTTAACTTGTCATGTTATTCTGAAAACATGACTTGTGTGAGACGATAGCACCATTCAGCACATTTAAAGGGGCTGTTCACACAGAGCGCAAGACAAAGGTCAGTGCAATGGAAAAGTGCAACAGTCAAAAATATGCGTTTAGTGCATGTTTACATAGAAAAATTGAGAAGCACCACAGTTGGTTTATTGCCATGTTTTGAATGAGCGGCGCAGCAGGAAGTTGCCATCTAGTGGTTTCAACTAACAAAAACATTTAAAATAAAAATGGGTAGCACACCTGTGATGACTTGAATTGCTGCCCATGTAGGACGCTCACTTTGAAATGGAGCCATAAAAGCCACCCATCCAAACAAATGTCATATTGCTTGTGGCAGGTCAACACACTCAGATTAGCTTGGAAGAGAGGGCATTTGTTTTCATCTGGTCATGCCTGGTTAGGGCACGGTGTCATGCCTCCACATCAGTGTAAAACTGTTGATATTTGGTTTACAATGGTGCTGAAGGCTAGATGCTTTAGAAGACACTCACATTTGGTTTTCTGGTTCTCTCCTCTGATCACAGGCACAAAGAGCAAAAAAAAGGGGAAAAAGGAAGAAACGACAACACCCAACAATACAGAAATCACCACATCCACACCTCAGACTTTTCCCAGAACCAAACAGAAGGTAAAGGGCTGTGATTGTGAGCATGCTTGTGTTGATGTTGGCTCTTGTACAATGCATATTCAAACACACCCAGGGGTCAAATTGGGAATCTGGAGGTGGGCGATTCTAGTTCCACGCAAGACATGACCTGGAAATATCATTTAAGTCTATATGCTAGTATTTGTTGATCCAGTGAATCTTGCTCTTGATACAAGCAGCACTGGTGCTTTACATCCTTTAAGCGTTAATTCACCCAAAATGAAAATTACCGTTTGCTCACCATGTTGTTCCAAACCCAAGACATTTGTTTATTAAAAATAAAAAAATTACAATATTTTTTAATAAAATCAGAGTGATTGCTGTATCCCTCCATTGAAAGTCTCCACAAAAACTGACGCCTCAAAAGTAATCCATATGAATCCAGCAGTTTGATCCTAGGCTTTAATCAGAATTAGGTTTCTTAAAGGGGTAGTTCACTCAAAAATGAAAATGTGATGTTTATCTGCTTACTCCCAGGGCATCTAAGATGTAGGTGACTTTTTCTTCAGTAGAACACAAACGAAGATTTTTAACTCAAACCGTTGCAGTCTGTCAGTCATATAATGGCAGTCAATGGGACCCACGGCTTTGAGAGAAAAAAAAAAAATACACAGACAAAGCAAATTAAACCCTGCGGCTCGTGACGATACATTGAGGTCTAAAGACACGAAACAATCAGTCTCTGCAAGAAACTGAATAGTATTTATATAGTTGTTTTACCTCTGATCCACCCCAATGTCCAACTGTCCTGAGCGCGTTCATAACATCCAGCGCGTGACACGTCAACATGCTCTGGCATAGTAGACGCATGCGGTGGATCGGAGGTAAAAAAATAAGGCGAATGCAGGTCTACGCAGAAACCAAATGATAAAGCTGCTCCACAGACAAGATGACGCCGTGGAAAAAGTGTTTGCATTGCCTTCCTTCTGATCCCAACGTCAGAAAAGAGTGGATTAACTTTAGATTTAAAGAAGTGCCAGTCCTGTCAAGCACACAACTGTTAGCCAATCACAACGTGTTTTTGCAGTGTTGAGCAGTATAGCCGATCACAGACATATCTGTTGATTTCATTAACACAGTCACTAATCAGAGGCGGGGTTAAGAGACAGTCCTTTCAACACCCAAGTTTAGCTGAGTTCTATACGTTCACAAACTCCTTTATTAAAACAACTGCGCAACGAATCTCTTATTTACATCATGTCTACAGTGTAAAGGATCTTTTATTACTGCTTATTAACTTTGTGAGATCGCGATGAACTACAGTAAGATGAGTGACCGCTTTCCAGTGATTGTAAGGGCAACTATGGAAGTCACTGAGGATCAGCAACTGTTTGGTTTTCCACATTCTTTAAAATAGCATTTATTTTCAGCAGAAGAAAGAAACCCGTTCAGGTTTAAACCAACGTTTGCGTGAGTAAATGATGGTATAAACACAACACTATTCTTGACTGAAAAACTTTAATACCGTTGCTTTAATAGGAATCAATATGCAGTGTTTTATTTTTAAATTTGCTCATTCAATTTCTTGCTCCAGCTAAATACACATTGTACCTGAAAATAAAACAGTTTGTTGTATGTGTATTTGTAATGTGTATCTTATTTTTTAATAACAGATTTTTATCTTCGCCTACTTTGGCCTAAATATCCACCATTCTTTTTTAAACATATTTTGTTACCTTGAAAGGCTTTGTCTTTATAATAGGGATATTAGTTTGGCTGTAATGCTCAATATGAGCATCCCTAGTAAAAATCTTGATAACAATATACGTGGACCTCAGAGAACCGTACAAAATAAAAAAACAGAGGCAGTTCGTGGCCCCTTTTACACATTTTTAAGTATATTTTAAACACAATTTCATTACGTTTAGAAGAGGCAAGAGTTCCTCATCGCACTCGTGTTCCCAAAGTAGCTCCACAACACTCACAGTTTGCTTACGCACTTGTGCTTAAAGGTCTTTTCTGTCTGTTTCTCTGTTGTGTGACTTCTAAAGGAAAGCAATACTCCTTTCCGTAGAGTAAGAGACGAGGAAATTGAGGTAGACCCCCGCCTGGCAGACAATTCATTCGACGCAAAGGTAAGATGATAAACGTGAATGCATATTAGGTCAACGTTTACTGTAAGGAGTCTTTGTGCACGTATAGTGCTTTAATTCATTTGACTCTTATTTACTTCTAGATGGGAGCCAACAGTGACTGGGGCCAGAAGGCCAACAACGTACTTAAATTTACTAAGGGCAAGTCTTTCCGGCATGAGAAGACCAAGAAGAAGCGTGGCAGCTATAGTGGCGGCGCAATCTCCACCTCCGTGAACTCCATTAAGTTTGACAGTGACTGAGATCACAAACTAACTGAACCTCTGAACTCTCCATGTATTTCTGTCCCATTTGTTGCTATATCAGCTCTAGCCAGCACTGTTTCACCCGTCTACCCTCTGTTCCTGCGTGACTGCTGGTGTACTGCTAACATGGGCCGGCATTGACTGAAGAAAGCAGGAATATGGTGTATGGCTGTCTTTTTTTTTTTTTTTTTTACACCCAATATTTCATGCAGTTAGATACGGTGACCACATGGTGGCGCCAATTCATTACGTTTAAGGCCTTTTGATTAGCTTATGTGTAAAATATGGTTTTGGCTTCTCTGTAAAATGTTTCTTAAAGCTGGCATGACAAATTATGGACAGTTGTTCTAACAGGTAATTGTTAATATACTAGAAATGACAGTGATTTTCTTTTTTGTTATTATACGTCAAAGAAATGTAATTTGTTATGGTTACGTTAACATTTTATGAGCCCATCCATGTATCTTGAGCCTGGTGATTTGTCTGATTTGAAGCGGTGTAGTTAATGACTCCGCCCACTTCGGTTTGACAGACACTGGAAGGCCACCCTTAAAATAACACATGAATCATCCTCATTCGGTTTTAGTTTTAATCTTTTATGGTTTCATATCTATGTTATTTGGTCTCCTTTATGATCAGTCTTGTTCGTAATTTACATCAGTCTAGTTTGCAATTAAAACTTGAACTGAAACTCAACTGTTTGTCTGTTTTTGACCAAATTTGTTCAAGTTCTCTCAGAAGCTCAGCTGTGTCCGGTTTAAATTTGTATGAGGGTTGCCAATAAACAAGTTTAATCCATATTTATGAAATCTTATAAAACAATATGCCAGGAGTAATAAGTTACCAGTCTACAGGTTTACTCTCTGAACTGTTATTTAAGTCCTTTAGGAATTGAAGCATGTTTTGAGTAGGCCTACCCGAGTAAGTTGTGAAGATCAGAGCCAAGTTTTATTAAAATGTATAAAAAAAATCTTACATTTACAACTGAGCAGTCAACAGATTGTCAAATGCATAGGATGTTGTAAAAGGGATAGGGTCAGTGTCTATGCTGATCATTTAAAAATGTACAAGGGACTTGATAATACAATAAGATTAACATGTAAGTGAACGGTGCATTATTATGCCATCCCAAAGAGGCACAAAATCACTTTCACAGACTTTTACATGAACTGTTCCCTCCTGGTGGAATGACCTGCCCAACTCAATCCAAGCAGCTGAGTCCTTAGCCATCTTCAAGAAAGAGCTAAAAACACATCTCTTCCGTCTTTATTTGACCCTCCGGAATTGTGCACTGAATTTAATGTGAATTAGTGCCGTTTAACTAATTTACAAACATTTTTATATGGTCAATATTATAGACTCTGTTAGTTTGATACCCAAATGCATGAATGAATTGAACCTTATTGTGAAGTGTTGCTTTTTCTGCGGTTAGATTATAGTATTCTCTCCAGACAAACAAGTGAAGGGACATACGGCCAAGAATGGTGACCCATACTCGGAATTCATGCTCTGCATGGGACAAATAACTCATGAAAAGTACCCAGAAGCCTGCTTAGATCTGTGGCTGATTGCATAAAAAGCTGTATGGAAAGATTTTACCAGTTATCTAATTTCTAGCCCTCTAAGTTTTCATTTTATGTAGTGTTTTCTGCTTTGTCAGTTATATAAAAACTTTGGTCTAATTTGAATCCGAAACGTACTAGTTCTTAAGACAACATAGTGGCTGTGTTTATGGCTCACTCGTGTTACTGGCTCCAAGTGAGGGGAAAAAAAGGCTTTAAGTTTTAAAGCTAAAGTTTTGCGGCCCTTTTTTTACATTTCTTTGGTTTAATTTTTCATTAAACACTTCATGAATGAATTGAGAGACGGCAGACTTCATTGTTTATCAGAGATCTGACAGATGGTGACTAGAAAAGTTTAATGTGATGATGAAAGAGCTCTTCTGTGCTAATGTAAGGACATACCCATGAGCCTGTTATTTATTCAGCAGGGAGCAAATGCTAATTCACCTCAGATAAATGTAATGCTGCCCAGGGGTGGATGTCTACAACGCTGCTCATACTGCAGCAAAGTCAAATTCAATTATATAATCCTTAAAATCACACACCTCACCTTCACCTTTAAGTGTCTATTTCAATTCTTTTTTATTCATTAATAAACATATGCAACCTACTGAAATAAGCTCTTTATCATTTCATGTTATTAAATAATGCATAAATACACAAGACTTCCGTACTGTAAAATGTTTTAATAGTATCATTCTTTCAGCATCACTCTTTTCAAAATATTAATGCAGCTTACAACAAAATGGATATTGCTTGTTATTGGATGCTAATAATTCTGTTCTGAAGTGGAGGCTGAGACACAGCAGGAGTGCAAAATAAGGAGCTTTTTGCTGATGAAGTGATGGGGAGTGTTTTAAAATCAAAGCTGAAAATCATATGAATTATCTGAGCAAGTCCTAACATTCATTTCAGACCAATGGCACTTGATGATGACCTCTCGCTGTTGTTTTTACATTCTAGTGTATATAGAATTGTGCATTCAACTCCAAAGCAGGCCGACAGCAAGAAATAAATACAAGACAGTGAGCTCTGTCTGGATGTTGAGTAGAGTTGCAGGAGGGCACAGAAGGGCCCGAGGATGAACTGTAGTCATCGTAGCATGCGTGTTATTAGATGTGCCTTCCAAAGGAGTTCATCCCTTAATGATTAATTATACTCCATATGGAGCGTAACATTAACGGACGGGCGGCCGTCTCAGCTGTTACTGCTGTTTCGGCATGGCAAAGTCCCATGCGGTGTCCTGGGCACACTTACACATGGCGCGCACCAGCCGGGTGAAACCCATATCCTTGGGCTTCTCCAGCCCACGCATCAGCCGCTGTTTCATGATGGCGATAAACTCCTTATTACTCAGCTCCCCATTTCCTAAAAAGAAGAGCAAATTAAATAGAGTAAGCATGAGAGAGAAATATGATGGGTAATTATCACCGTCAGTGCCGCCCAACTCCATATGCTTATCAACCCTCAGCAGAATTTCAAGTACTGATGCAGCAGGTCTGGTGCTGTGCTCATGCAACTGTACTTGTTAAAATACACCCATAAAAACAAACAAACAAAAAAACACTCATTTACAACATTTGTCGCATGCATGGAGAAAAAAAAGAGAAAAGATACAGAACCGGACTGAAAATATGTTGTTTAAAAATGCTTAAATAAAAAAATTAATTTAATTTAATGAATAAAACTTGCTTATATTCATGACTAAACAATTAACTGAAAATGTGGACCACTATTATTATCATTAACAAAAATAAAGACTAAAAAAAACAAATGAAATGGAAATAAAAATTAGAGTTACCAAAAACTAAAACGACAAATGTGCACAAAAATACGAATGAAAATTCAAAATGAAAAATCATTTAAGTTTTCATATTCTGAATGTGTGTCAAGACTGACTTTAGACTATCTGTATATTCAGTATAACAAAACGAAACAAAACCAGAACACAAAACAAAACAATAAAATTGAACAAAAACAACACCAAATCAAACAAAACAACATCAAACAAAACCATAACACACACAAAACAATAAAATTGAACAAAAACAACACCGAATCAAACAAAACAACATCAAACAAAACAACATCAAACAAAACCATAACACACACAAAACAAAACAAAAACACACACAAAACAAAACCATAACACGCACAAAACAATAAAATTAAACAAAAACAACACCAAATCAAACAAAACCATAACACACACAAAACAAAACCATAACACGCACAAAACAATAAAATTGAACAAAAACAACACCGAATCAAACAAAACAACATCAAACAAAACCATAACACACACAAAACAATAAAATTCAACAAAAACAACACCAAATCAAACAAAACAACATCAAACAAAACCATAACACACACAAAACAATAAAATTCAACAAAAACAACACCAAATCAAACAAAACAACATCAAACAAAACCATAACACACACAAAACAAAAACACACAAAACAAAACAAAAACACAAAACAAAACAAAACCATAACACACACAAAACAAAACACCCAATTACAGAAGCAGCAGCTGTCTGATTACAATTTCAATATCAAAACAAATGAAATAAAGTCGTGAAACATTCAAAACCTTAAAAAGCTACTATGATTACCAAAAAAAAAAAAAAAGTCTTAGGTTGCAAAATCATAAAGTTCTCAGTGTGCCCTCGATATTTAGTGATATGATGACTGATATAATCTGATCTGATGCTATACTTGAAATAAAGTCTTAAACCATGTTGTTTTATAATGCTGTGGTGATCTGCTATATTAGTACTAGCACTTAACAGTCCATCAGTGTATCAACCAGTGCCATCAGTCTCAAAAAATGATATTGTGCTCTCCAGATTCACACAGGGACACACACTCACCGTCACAGTCGAAGAGTGCAAACACCACGTCACACACGTGGTCAGACAGCTCTACCTTGGCCACGGTGCGGGCCACCTGCTTCATGGTGGCTGTGGAAAGAGTACAGAGATGAATGAGCTTCACCAACACTGTGTCTGAGCTTGATTACTGGATATGGTCTGGTGGGCTTGATCAATACTGCACATTCATTCCCTGCTGAGGACATCTCACAGATAGCACAAGAAAACTAAAACTAACTTAAAAATGAACATTTAGAAATGTTATTTCTATCTTTTACTGTAGTGTGTCAGTAGGAAATATCAGTTTACATTTCCAAACATTCATTTTGTCAATAATTGTAATAATCCAGAGATTTTTGTCTGATAACAGCCAGTGCTCCACACAGAGATCTGATCTGATCCTCATCCAGTCTGTCTGGAATCACATGAAGAAACAGAACAAACTGAGACCGACTCGATCCAGAAGAACTGTGGCAACGTCTCCAAGATGCTTCAAGATGCTAGGTGTAGGAACAAAATTACGGTTTATATTCTAAACAAAATACTCTTGTACAGTACCTTCAATTATCATCAATGACAACCTATTATTATGAACAATTCTGTTTATAATTATGAACATATGTTGCACATCTCTTGTAGCAAAAGAGTGAGAAAACTGCCTGATGGGAACATAAGAGGTCATTAGTGGTCACAGGAACAGGAAGGGTGATGGAGAAACCAGACAAGCCAAAAAGCATCCATCACAGTAAGTCTGACAGCGGCCGGCTTTGCAGACACAGCCTTGAAATCAGAATACAGACGAGAAAGAAAGCGATCCCAAAGATGACAAGCTGATAAAAAGCCTCTTTTGTCTTCATGAGGATCAGTGATTCAGAGTTTCTGGGTGTTATGGGCTAGAGATCAGAGAGACGGACAGAGAAATGAAAGAGAGACGGAGTTATCATCCTACGCCGAGAGGAATCAATCGTGAGATAAGGTCTGTGTGGAAGTGTGCGGATGTACGGAGGGCAGCCCTGATGTAGTGAAGAGCAAAGACGCAGTACTGGATCATTATTTTACCTCAGATCACCAACTGTCTCTAATAACTAATGATTTCGGACTTCTTTTGGAAGCCTGTCTGCACCTTCACACTCTATTGAGCCATTTGTGCAGCTTCTGGAACGATAAACAGGGTAAACGAAACCCTAGACTCATTCTGAAGCAGGTACCTAAACCATTTCTAGAGACCAGAATATATTACAGAGACTTGGGGTTGGATTTTTTATTTTTATTCATGTATTTATTTGTTTTTCTTCAACCAGCTGGCAATAGATCACAACAGTCAGGTTCTGGAGGTAAAAACTCCCGTAATTTTCTCCACAGGGAAACTGATTTTAAACAATAACTGATAAATAGACCTGTTGTGAGCTCTGAGGCTGCTATGTGCTTTGTTATGTGTGGATTGCTTTTGTTTTTATTTGTAATTGTGATTAATAGTGGAACTTGAGGTTTAAAAAAACAAAACAAAAAACACATTACCCATGATGCTGTGGTACAGTGAGTAAAGTGCACCAAAAGAGATCTTTAGCTCCGCATATAATCAAGCCGTCTACATACTGTATGCTTTCAAACTACTTTTTTTTTTATTTTTCTGATTTTTAAAATGCCTTTTTTGCTTCAAATCAAAGTTTTTACTAGGGATGGGCGATACCACTTATTTTGTTTTCGATACGATACCGATCATTTTAAAGGCCAGTATCGTCGATATCGATACCGATACCGATATTTCTAAATTACGAGATTTATTAAATTATTACTAAGAGTAAAATGGGTAATGATACCCACTTAACCCTATATTTGAAAAACATTTTAACATTCAATATGCCTTAATTGCAACTTATTAGGTTATGTTTTTGTTACTGTATATGGAAATCTGCAAATACTACAGTTGAAAATGGTCATGTTAGTAAAACCATGGTTCATTTTCATAAGGGACTGCCAGTGCTAGGCTGTTGCATGCATAAAAAAACAACCTTTTTATTCTGACAGTATATTATTTATTTTAACATTACAGAATAGATCAATATGAAATTTTAACGTTCAATTTAAATAAAAGTAATTGCACAAACTATGTAGGCTACAATTTCAATTTGTTTATTGTGAAATAGCAATTTTTATTTGAGTATCAATACTTTCGATACTCACATCAGTATCGATATATATATATATATATAGAGAGATACTTCAGGATCGATACGCCCATCCCTAGTTTTTACTGTTGTGATTTTCCTTCATTCTTTAACAAAGGCCTTTTTAAAATCTTTCTGGGAAAAATTATTCTGGAACTAGGACTGTTGAAAAAGTAGGCGGGCACTAATGCGCACTTTTACCAAGAACTAGGGATGTTCATTTTAACCGTTTAATCGTTAACCGACCGTATAGAATTTTGACCGATTATTACAATAAGTTAAACGGTTTAAAAAGTCATTTATTATTATTATTTTTTTTCAGTAGGCCTAATATATCAAAATATTTTAAAAGGTTTGCTGCATGGTTAAAATAGGCTATAAAAAAATGTTTTTAGAGAAAAAAACAAGTTACGTATAAGTCGCATTTTATTATTTCATTCAGAAATAGGCCTAAATGTTTAATCTTCACTTTTCTATAGTGGAAGAAAGTTGAGGCGCGTCGTCCATCTTTTTTTTACAGTCTATCGTAAACGGTTAATGAGCATCGGCCGTCGGTTAGGAGAAATAACCGAAATAAACATCCCTACCCAGAACACTGTAGCAATGCCATATCAACATGCAACTTAGATCATGGCAGTTAGCATTGCACGAGCAAACACCTCAAATTTTCTTTTTCTTCTTCAAAAACACTCTAAGTTGTCTCTGCACACAAGCTTTAAAGGTTGTAACCCTGCACAGAAATCTAATACAGGCTGGAGGACTGGAAAAGTGATTGTATTTAAACGAGAAGGACATCTAATGATACTTTAGAGACTTTCTGCATTGCCTGAATATGTCCAGGTATCAGAGAGAGAGGACCGTGTGAAGAGCCAGTGGGAGAGAAGATTGCTAAAGTACTGCTGGGAAGAGCGCCAGCTGCAGTGAAATGGGAAGCATCTGGCTGAGTGGCTCCGCTGCTGGTGGGAGTGAGCGAGAGGGAGGAGAACAGGAAGAGGTGATGCAAAATGGAGATTATGGCTGGGAATTCTTGCATTGCCAAGTTAGTCTTGTAGCAGACTCCGAGTCAGACAACGTGCCCACGAACTGCCCACTGACCCTCTGAAGTATATTATACACAAAACTGATTGCTTGACTGCAACACAACTTCAATATGCTTCCAAACTAAATGTTTACAAGGAATTGGCTGAGGGCTCATGTATTTGCTAGAGTGTCTGTACATCTGTACCTTTATCTATGGAGGCGCCTGCCATGTGGTAGAAACTCAATGCGGTGTCGACATCATTGACATTCTTGAGGAAGGTGAAGAAGTTCTCCACTTCTTCAAACGTGATGCCCTGTGAGAGAGAAATGGAGGATGCTAAAATTAACTGCATTACTAAAGCAAGTTCAACTCTTTTATGACACATCTGGTCATTCAGCTCGGTTAGTAAAGACCGTTGAGAGAGAGAAATGACATTAGCTCTAAAATAGAGCTGAGAAAACATGCTGTGTTTGCATAAAGCCTGAAAATATAGTTGTAATATCCTCTTAATAAGAGGATAAAATGACAGAACGAGGGACACATACACATAAAACAGCACTACATGTACTGCGAAACATTTCAGTGAGTATAAAGAGCCATTAAAACTCTGAATCCTGAAGATAAAAATCAGGCTATAATTTGTTACTTATCAAATTATCCATTTGACCTCCTGCTGATTCATTCACCTCTGTGATCATCTAAATGAACACTGTGGCATACAAGATTAACAAGAAACATTTAAAATGCTACTTCAGGTCAAAAAGGTTACTGACCCCTTCTGTATATTAAGGTCATATCATGACGAATCAAATTTTCCTTTTAAGCTATTAAGGGGTAGGGGGGCTCGAAGCATGATTTTAAATGTTAATTTAATTAGATGAGCTATTTTTAACTGTACATGCTGTGTTAAAAACACAAAGTCCACGGACTTTCAAAAAACATCACAAAGGATGACGCAACGCCTAAACACATCTGTCTGAATGCGTTTGGCCATAGTGGTGGTGATTTTAATGGGAGGAATGTAAAAATGCTTGTTTGAAAGAAATTGTTTCAGCAAGGATGCATTAAATTGATCAAAAAGTGAGAGTAAATACATTGTTATCAAAAATCAGTTTCAAATAAATGCTGTTGGTTTGAACGTCTATCAAAGAATCCTAAAAAAAAAAAAAAAAGTACTAAGCAGCACAATTCTTTTCAACATTAATAACAATAAGACATGCAGCAAATCAGCATATTAGAAGGATCATGTGAAACTGAAGAATGGAGTAATGAGGCTAAAAATTCAGCTTTGATCACAGAAATAAATTACATTTTACGGAAGTACATTTATAATGCACTTAAACAGAAAACACTTATTTTAAATCGTAAAAGTATTTCACAATGTTACTGTTTTACTGAATTTTTTATCAAAATGCAACCTTGGTGAGAAGAAGAGACTTCTTTCAAAAACATTAAATACATTTATCGACCCCAAACTTTTGGACGCTTATGTATGTGACTGATATTTTGGAAGCGTCGTTCACTTCTTTCAGCTCTCAAGAGTCATGACTTGGCTCTGGCCTGTCGTACCAGGTTAGGACGTGGGTTTAAGAGGGAACGGGAAAAGGAAGACGGAAAAGATCATCATATAAACAGTTATAGGAAAGAGTGAGGACTCACTGTGCTCTTCTAACAGTGACACCTCACAAACACACACACAACTTTTTCAGACTGGCAGATCTCCCACCTGAGCATCCTTGAACATCCTTTTGAGGTTCTTCTGCATCTGTTTGAGTTTGCGAGACTGAACTCCACTGTAGGCCAGCAACATTCCCCCAAACTGCTTCTCTGTGATCCTGCCATCCACTGGATCATTCCTCTCAAACTACACACACACACACACACACACAGAGAGAGAGAGAGAGAGAGAGAGAGAGAGATAGAGAGAGAGGGAGAAGGAATGCTGAATAATGGCCTCAGAAGTGAATCTTGTGCTCAGCTGGTCAATATCATTTACAATTCATGTTCAGCTGAATACTTAAGCGTGGGCACAGCTGTGCCAGGTCATAAAGGATCGGAGGATTTAAAGTATCTGGCAGCAAAAGTCGAACGGCTCTCTCTGGTTGGAATGCATTAAGGTTTTACCATTAATTTCATTTCAAATGAAAATTCAGCAATTACCTAACTCAACCATTGTGAACGCGTCAGGTTTGAAACATAAACTGCCATTGAAAGCCAGGGTGGGAAACTATTATGAACTTCAATCTGTGTCAGTTTCTCATTCAAAGCTCTCAGCTTCAGATGCACTTTCATAGTGATCTTATTTATAGATTTTGCATAGATGTGCTGGTTGCACTAAGCTCTTGAGTAATTATTAAGCAAAAATAACAAATAAGATCCACTGTTTTAATAATGATGTTTTGATTTGTACATCAAGGTCCAGTTGCATAAACACCATGTCACATGTTAAGACTGTGTTTGACTAGTTAGCAGTTAACCAAGTAAAGCATAAAGCAGTTTATGCAACCGCCCACAGGTCTGGAGCACTTTTTAACTTCAAAATTAAATCTGAAATTTAAACAATAACATTACAATTAGTCCAAAATATGATTGAAATAGCAATTTTAAAATTAAAATTCACCTATTTTCTAAATGCATGCACATTTTTAAACAAAACCTCATAACTCTTCCAGTGAAATGACAGTTTTCTCTTATAAATGTGAGTATGATGGGTTTCAAAGCTGCAGCAGTTTGTAAGTGAATATATATCAGCAGCAGGATCACGTTTGTTTTATGATTTCACCAGAACAGGTAACACACGCCACAGAAAAGTAAAAAGATTAGAGCGTGAGTCTGAGAGAGAAAACATCACTATCACTTTCTGCAGCTGATAACAGCCACATTAAACACTCAGCAAATCATTAGAAATGATACACTCCAACCCCGAATCAGCACTTATCACAACAGACACGAGCACAAGAATTGCATTATATACACCCCTACTACAAGCTGATTCATAAAGTGGTGCGATTAAAAATGCCAAAAATGGTAAATGACATTTCAGGGGATTTTTTGACACCTTTTGTGTCCCACAGAGTTAAGAAAAAGTTATACAGGTTTGAATAAATGACAGAATTTTCATTTTTGGGGTGAGCTATTTCTTTAAAAGGGACACACTGATCTGGTCTAAACACTTTTTCCTTCATTATTAGTGATTGTCAGGACTGCGAGACTGTAAAGGCTCATCTCTGCTGTCTGTAATCTCAGGTTTAGAAGCTCAGTCCACTGAAATGAGACTGTCCTGTGGGTGGGAGCTGTTAACAGATAGAAGGTGGGTGAGATTGAGGAATATCTGACAAAACAGAGAGCTGCAGCCTCAGCACATCTCCAAGAGCAGATAAAGAGAGAGACAGACAGAGATCTACAGGCGTCTGTGACAGGGGCTGCCCAAAGCACTGACACTCTGTCAGACCCCGAGGAGGTTACATTACATCCAGTGTCACTCACTCCACACTGCTGCAAATGGCTTTTTTTCTACACTTTTTGCAAACCAAGTTGTTTTGGACATGTACCACAGTAGTGCTATATGTTTTTTCAATGACATCTAAAGAGCAGGATGTCAAATGATAATGGATTATTAATTATTATAATTCAGTTTAGTGCTGGTACACTTTTTTCAACATTTTCCCTACAATATTTATTCAAAATTCACAAAAGCTGTGCAAAAGTTTCAGGCTATTTTTATTTTCACCCCAAAAAAGAAAAAAGGTATTATTATTATTATAGTATAGTTATTTCTATCTTTTGCTATAGTGTAGGAAATATCAATTTATATTTATTTTGCCATTAATTGTAATAATCCAGTGAGGCTGTATGCAGTCTGACACCAGTCTGTGCTCCACAGAGAGATTTGATCTCATAATCATCCAGTCTGTCTGCGATTACATGAAGAAATAGAACTAACTGAGACAGTTACAACAATGTAGTGCTGTCAAACGATTAATCGCATCCAAAATAAGAGTTTTTGTTTTTATTATATATTTGTGTACTGTGAATATTTATTATGCATGTATAAATACACACATATTTTGAATAAATTACATAAATACATTTATATTCATATAAGTTATATATATAAATATACTTCATTTATAAACATAACATATTTTTCTTAAATATATACATGCATGTTTGTGTATTTTTATATACATAATATATGTGTGTGTACTATGCATATTTATTATGTAAGCAAAAACTTTCAAGATTAATCGTTTGGAAGCACTACACAAATTACTCACAGACCTGTTAGTGGGTAACACACACACACACTCACTCACACACACACACACACACACACACACACACACACACACACACACACACACACACACACACATGTTGGTTTTGCTATATTTGAGAGGACTCTCATAGGCGTAATGGTTTTTATACTGAACAAACTGTATATGCTATTGCCCTACACCTACCCTACACCTAAACTTAGCCCTCACAGGAGACTTTGTGCATTTTTACATTTTAAGATAAACTTCATTTAGTATTTTTAATAATTTATTTCCCTTGTGAGGACCGGCCAAATGTCCTCACAAAGTCAAAAATCTCAGGCTTTACTATCCTTGTGGGGACATCTGGTCCTCACAAGTATAGCTAAACACGTACACACTCACACACACACACACACACACTCACACACTCACACACTCACACACTCACACACTCACACACTCACACACACACACACACACACACACACACACACACACACACACACACACACTCACACTCACACTCACACTCACACTCACACTCACACACACACACTCACACTCACACTCACACTCACACACACACACACGTATGTATATGGATAGACAGATAGATAATAGTAATAATAGATAGATAGATAAAAAATAATGTTATAAATAGGTTTTATTTAGCAATTTAATTCTATTAACCATTATTTGGTGTGACCAGCCTTTGGATAGATTTTCAGGTAGCTTTTAGGAAGGTTTTTTTCAAGTGCACTGGAGACATTGCATATATCTGTCAGTCTGTCTGTCTTTAAATAATGATAAAAAAGATGATAATAATAATAATAAGTGTTTCTTGAACAGCAAATCAGCATTTCTGAATGATCATGTGACACTGAAGACTGGAGAAATGATGCTGAAAATTTAGCTTAAATTACATTTTAAAATATATTAAAAAAGAAAAGCAGTTATTTTAATAGTAAAAAATATCCCACAATATTCCTGCTTTTGCACAAGGTGACACAAGAGGAAATTAACACTTCTTATCTAGACCCTTTTATCACTACCTTTGGATATCTTGTGAGTATTGTTTCTTCTTATAACACTGAATTAGGTTTAATGCCTCCTTATTCCACACAGAATATTGCGTGCTGTCCTGGAAGGGAGGCTGCAGTAGTAAATTATGCATGAGTCTGCGCTTCCATTGGTGACATTGGCTGACAACTTTCAACCTCAATTTATTTCTCTGTCATCTCTCATATGTAATCTACACTTCTCCATCTTCCCCGACTTCTGTGCCGTACCTCAAGCTTTAGCACATCGTGCTGTAATTTCCTCTGGAACTCCAGGAAACTGCCGATGGTGAGCTTGCCCTTCAGGTCGGCCCCGAAGAAGTAGGTGGTGAGGGCTGAACTGCAGCCTCCTGTTTTCAGAGTGTTTCCTGTGGTGGAGCGATCTCTGTGTCTCATGCCCATACTGGTCTGAGAACGAATGATACTCTGAACCTGGACAAACAGAAATAATAACTCATGTAAATAACAAAAGTAACAAAATGCATTCGAGGGAGGAGGAATCTCCTTTAAGACCTGGACGATATGTTGACTGCCAGACAACACCAGAATACACTCCACACCGAACATCAGCAGAGAGAAAACAGAGAGAGATGCAGCCAATTCCAAAAGAGAAGGAGAGGCAGGGGGAGGAGGAGGAAGAGAAGAAGGACAAGGTGAATGAGGATGAAGAGAAGACAAAGAAAAAGAAGGAAAAAGAAGAAAGAGGAGGAGGAGGAGAAGAAGAGTCAGAAAAGAGAAGTAGGTTGAGGAAACGAAGGAGGAAGAGAAGAGGAGGAACATAATTAGGAGGAGGAAGAGAAGAAGGACAAGGTGAATGAGGATGAAGAGAAGACAAAGAAAAAGAAGGAAAAAGAAGAAAGAGGAGGAGGAGGAGGAGGAGAAGGATGAGAAGAAGAGTCAGAAAAGAGAAGGAGGTTGAGGAAACGAAGGAGGAAGAGAAGAGGAGGAACATAATTAGGAGGAGGAAGAGAAGAAGGACAAGGTGAATGAGGATGAAGAGAAGACAAAGAAAAAGAAGGAAAAAGAAGAAAGAGGAGGAGGAGGAGGAGGAGGAGGAGAAGGATGAGAAGAAGAGTCAGAAAAGAGAAGGAGGTTGAGGAAACGAAGGAGGAAGAGAAGAGGAGGAAAAGGTGGAGGAGAAAACGAGTATGATGATAAAAAAAGGAGAAGAGGAGGTTAAGAAGATAGGGGAGGAAGAGAAAGCGAAGGAACATAATTAGGAGGAGGAAGAGAAGAAGGACAAGGTGAATGAGGATGAAGAGAAGACAAAGAAAAAGAAGGAAAAAGAAGAAAGAGGCTGAGAAGGAGGAAGAGGATGAGAAGAAGGACAAGGAGGATAAGGATGAAGGGAAGACAGAAAAAGAAGAACAAGAAGAAAGAAGGGGATGAGAAGGAAGAGGAGAAGGATGAGAAGAGTCAGAAAACAGAAGGAGGAGGTTGAGGAAACCAAAGGAGGAAGAGAAGAGGAGGAGGAGGAACAGCAGCAGAAGGAAGAAGAGGATGAGAAGAAAAGGAGTATGAGGATAAAAAAGGGAGAAGAGGAGGTTAAGAAGATAGGGGAGGAAGAGAAAGCGAAGGAACATAATTAGGAGGAGGAAGAGGAGTAAAAGTAGAAAAGGAGGAGAAGGGGGAAGAACGAGGAGAAGGAATAGGAAGAATAAGGTGAAGAATGAGGATGAGGAGAATAGAAGAAGAATAAGAACAAGGAGAAAAAGGATGAGGAATAATATTAGGAGGAAGGAGGGAAGTAGGAGGAGGAAGAAGAGGGAGAAATTAAGGAAGAGGGAGAAGAAGATGGATTGGTAGGAGGAAACGAAGAAGGAACATGTGGATATGGACAAGAAGAAGCCCTCTGTGCTCCTTACTGTACTGGTCGAGGAGCCTCCCCATGCTCCACGAGGATAGAAGAAGAAGAATGAGGGTTAAGAGGACGACAGAGAAAAGAAGTTCCTCTCTTCTTCAGAAGCCTCATTCTTTATTTCTAAACGTATTATTTATCAATCACTGATGAACACTCAACTTAAGCTGAACTCCACAGAAAAGAGAAGAGAGCTCTGGGAGGAATTCAAGGACTCTTTTCAGGGTGAAGGTGTAAATGTTCAGGTGTCCAGGGACCGGTGGAGGTTCAGAAGGAACTAGGACACTGTCTGGGATATCAAGCGTCTTTAGCTCCTGAAGCACTCTGGGAATAAGGGCAGTGTGCTGTTTGTTGTATGTGCAGTTCTGGACAAAGGCAACTAAAGATAACTATCAATAAATGAATGCATAATATACTGCTGCGTAATCAATCATTCCAAGAGGGCTGAAATGCTGCTAAAGATTAAGCATTTTTTGACCGATAAATTTCCTTAATAGAGTCTAAGTGTAGCATTTTAAAAGATTGATGTTATGAGAGGGAGTAAAATTTGTTTCCTAAAACAAATAGCTCTAACCTTAAATTCTTCAATGGGACGATCTGTGATAAACCCGTGCCTGTGACCGCACATTCTATTAATACGCAACTTATTGGCAACGCTTATATTAGGTTAATGAGCTCAATTGTTTAAATAATGCATTTTAATAATCAAACAGCAGTTATCTATCAGTCATCAGTCAGATTGTGAAAAGTGGTTGTTAAATAATCAATAAGAGAGTGAAGAATTCATCACATAAAGGAAAGTCATTTTAGAGGTGGAACTAAATTTGTTTTGTTTTTTTTGGAGTATGCACTAATCGTACATATTGTAAAAAGTCTATGAACATACAATAACAAAGTACATAGGGTCACATGATTTCATGTTGACTTTGAAGGTGAAACCAAAGATTATGCCAATGACACTTAATAATGTGGTTTCAACAGAACTTAAAAAATATCTTATTTCAGAAGCAACTCATTTTTCACTTTTTTCACTTAAATTTCCATTTCTAACTAATCTTCTTAAATCCCGGGCCAACAAACAGGCAATGTACTAAGCTCTGACCCTTTGCATCAGTCGTGGTTTGAATGTTGCCTTCTCGAGTTGTCTCAGCTGGAGATCCATGTCCACAGACAAGAGCAATAAATATATTCCCTTTGATGTGGCGATTATATTTGCATGGATGAGCACATACTGTGTGTTTACCAACAGCCACTGCATATACCCAGAATGCTTTGGGAAAGAGAAAGACCTGATACTACCAGGTGAATGACTCACAGTGACTTTGCAAATGAAAGGCAAATGTAGCCTGAGGGCCAAACGTAAGCTACACAAACAGCAAGTTTTTTGCAAAAACACCTTTGGCTACAATAATGGTTGTACCTTTAGGTGCAGTAACAGCTTGTCAGTGGGGTAGTACACAGTAAAAGGGACAACTTTGTACCCTTTATCTACCCCTAAATAGTATTAGTACCTTAGAATAGTGATATATACCCTCAAGGTACTACTATGACCCTTTTAGGAATAATAAGGTACAAAGATGTCCCTTTGAGGATACTGCCCCGGTCACAAGCTGATGTACCCCTCAAGGAACAATTTTCTTACAGTGTACTAATGAAATGTGTTCATCTGCACCTTTCAAGGTCTTTGTGTTCACCTACTTGCTCAAACTCCTCAAGGTCGACCTCCCCGTCTCCGTTCAAGTCAAACATCTTGAAGGCGATTTCAAAGTTCCTCTGAGGAGCTGCAAAGGGACAAAACATAGTTTGCACCCCAAAGATATGACACCATTTACTTTCACTAACACATAGACGCTATTTCTGCAACAGTTTAAAAAAAAAAACTTAAAAAATGTTACACAATGTGACAAAAATTTGTTTTACTTACATTTTTTATGGTTCTTCTGTAATTCTGTGGTGCTAATTATTATTGTAATATATATTTTCACGAAGCGTCAATATTTTGGTAGATATTTAGGTACATTTTTGTACTAATTGTGCATATTTTGCTTTTGCAAGGATGGGAACATTCTAGAAATTCCTGTAACATTCTGGAATAAGCAAGTGCTTTCTGGAACATTGTCATAAAAGACAAAAATCATCCAACATACACTTCTGACGTTTGTGGACGACTCACTTTTGGTAACTGTTTATGTTAAACTGTTGTTAATGATACACAAAAAGTAATGCGATTTTATTATTTATGACATTTTAAAAAGGAATATTAAAAATAAAAGCAAAACAAAACTTCTATAAAAATTTGTTTTCTGTTAAAAACATTTCTACTCATATCAAGTAAAGATTCAGTTATATCAGTGGCCTAATAAAAGCTCTTTACTTCGAGGTTTTCCACCATTATGGTGGCAGCCATGTTGAAATCACATGACCCAATACTGCTCACTTTATCTTCATAACCCCCTTATTATCATAAACTTCTAGTTGCGGAATAAACTACCAGGTGATAAATAGTCTGCGAATAAAGTAAATTCTATAATGGCATCAGTAATCGCAAACATTTGCTTTTGCATGATGCTTCATCCACACCAGTAGGTGTCAGTATTAAGTCAGACAACACTATCATAATAGCCAGCAAAACAAAAAGAAATACACGTCGGCGCCTAGTGCAGAGGTCCCCAACCACCGGGTCGCGACCCACTTGTGGAAGAATTCTGGGGAAGCGAGAACGTTCTGGGAAAATGTGTATAGATATGACGCGCTGTTATTTATTGTGCGTAAATGATTTTTCTAATTATTCTGTATTTTCGTTGAATGCGATTGATATGGAGTAGCAATTTGACGATTTCATGTTAAATTAGTAAATAAAAGATTGCTCTGATCTGTCATATAGGCTGTTAGGGTTTAAACGGATCGCAGTTGATTCCGTGATATACGGACCAGCGCACACAAGAATAGAGACGTGTTTCAGAAACGCAGCATACTGATTTGATTCCACTTTCATGTATCCCTGTGTTTAAGATACCTGTGCATGGGGGGTTAGCGGTTATATCGCAATACTAAAAATATTTTGTTTTAAACCATGAAGGCGAGCCGATGGATATCACATAAGCAACGTGCAAACTTTGCGCAATAGTTCTGCCGGTGAACGTCTTAACTTCTGTCATACAGAAAGTGAAAGTAAAAAAACTGACGGAGTTTTCTAATGCTGCATTAACAGCGCATATTCTCTCAGAGACGACAAGAGACGAATCTACTTCAACATGTGCTGATAGCAGTATAAATGAATAGACCTGTTTTAAAGACCCCATCCACAACACACCCATTCACCCCCACCCCCAGGTCTACAAGATTTTTATTGAAGCAGTGAGCAGTGTGTCGCCATATAACGCCATTGCGTTACAGGCGTCCCGAGTTCGAATCCCGACCCCCCCCCCACACACACACACACACACTTCTCTTCTGTATATATATATATATATATATATATATATATATATATATATATATATATATATATATAAATAAATAAATAAAGGAAATACACAACACTTACTGGAAAGGACAGTTGTGAGGAAGATGTAGTCAGAGAAAGAGATGAGTCCACACTCCCCCAGTGTGTAGAAAATGCTGTCCTCGTCGGCAAACCTCTCTCTGTCCTGAGAGATCTTCTACAGGCGCCCACAGAGAAAGAGAGGAGAGAGAGTCAGCAATGCGTCTGCTGAACACCATATGGAGCATCTGAGTCCTGTTTAAGAGCTGAGCTCCACAGAGTCTGAACAGAGCAGCACAGATAAGGGAACTAGCATGCTAACACTGACACAGCACAGTAGAATCATGCAAGTGATGCAGAGTCATACAAAGACACAAGCAAAAATAAAACATCATGAAAAGTCACTGTCAAAACAGACATTTCATAAGCGTCACTTATAGATCAAAACATTTTTTTCAAAACCAAGAGCTGCCTACCTAGACAGCATTTTTGGTCATAATAGATGCATTTAAATCAGAAAGGTTGTCAGAGCTTTCATTAGATTTTCAGAATCATATGCGTGTTTGAATCAAGTGAGTTGACTACCTTAACTGCAGTTCTTAACATATAGGTGAACACCTAAATAGCATGTGATAAGGTGCCTAATATGATGATCAAGAATGCTGTCCAGGTACAGGCAGCTTACTATGCTTCTGAGATATGTCCATATTGAACAACATAGTAAGTGCTACAATCACTGACTTCGCTTCACAAATCGCAAGATCACACTGTATTTGACATTTCTGAAGTATTTTATGAGCATGACCGAAGGTGACTCCACACAGTGGTGTGAACACAGTTTTCTACCTGTTTTTGGCATAGAAAGACAGAAAGAATCAGAATTCCTCAAGTGTGGAAGTACACACATATACACACACACACATACACACACACACACACAAATAGCATGCCAGAGCTCAGTTTCTGCCGATGTATCATGTTACCTCTGTCTGGGGTGGATCCCATCAGTGAGTAAAGGGGAAGAAAGAACGGATTAAAACAACCTGACCATTGAGTAGACAAGCAGGCCCACCACACACCATAAGTGTATAAAAACACACCATTGCAAACACCCAAATCCAGCCCTTTTCACGTCATGCTAACACACAAAAACACATTTATGCAGCATACTTCCCACTGAACACACAAACCCTTTGTGACGACATGATACAAGCCGATAACACACGATACATGCTTCCATCTTCACTTTAGCATCAGAAGATCAAACTCGGGAAATAAGATTTCCCACTGAAACGCTTCTATTACTTCAGGTCTGAACAAACCTCTAACCCTAATTATTGCACATCTATGAAATACTCATTTCTGAACATCATTCTGCAAATCAAATACTTTGGAATAATGAACCTTTAACCCAGGCAACTTTCGTTCATAGGTGTGCTAGTTTCATGTCTGTTATTTCCCTCTGCTCTTTCTCATCACAATAAAACTACACTACCGGTCAAAAGTTTTTGAACAGTAAGATTTTTTATGCTTTTTAAAGAAGTCTGCATTTATTTGATCCGAAGTACAGAAAAAACAACAAAATTTTGAATATATTTTATGTAATTTATTCCTGTGGTTTCAAAGCTGAATTTTTAGCATCATTACTCCAGTCACAT
Organism: Barbus barbus; assembly: GCF_936440315.1. Taxonomy (NCBI): domain Eukaryota; kingdom Metazoa; phylum Chordata; class Actinopteri; order Cypriniformes; family Cyprinidae; genus Barbus; species Barbus barbus. The sequence continues at coordinate 5,346,865 of NC_136744.1, read as the reverse complement.
GATCCTTCGGAAATCATTCTAATATGCAGATTTGCTGTTCTAGAAATTATCGAAAAAATTGTCATTTTTTCCAGGATTATTTGATGAATAGAAAGATCCAAAGATCAGCATTTATCTGAAATAAAAAGATTTTGTAACATTCAAAAGCTTGGAGTCAGTATCTTGTTTTTTTTGGCAAAGAAATTATAGAAATTAATACTTTTATTTAGCAAGGATGCTGTAAATTAATCAAAAGTGATGATAAAGACATTTATAAAGTCATAAAAGATTTCTATTTCAGATAAATGCTGTTCTTATTCATCAAAGAAACCTCAAAAAATTCTACTCCGCTGTTTTCAACATAATAATAATTTAAAAAAAAATTTGAACAGCAAATCTGAAAATTTGAATGATTTCTGAAGGATCATGTGACTGGAGTAATGATGCTAAAAATTCAGCTTTGAAATTGATTAATAAATTACATTATAAAATATATTCAAATAGAAAACAGTTATTTTAAATAGTAAAAATATTTCAAAATTGTTTAATTCAAATAAATGCAGGCTTGGTGAGCAGAAAAGACTTTAAAAAATCGTACTGTTCTAAAACTTTTGATCGGTAGTGTATTTCAGCTCAATTTAATGTTGAAACCACACGACCAACTAAATACTACTCACTTTATCTTAATATATAAATAGTCATTTTGACCAAAATATTGAAATAACTCCACTCATATCAGGTGAAGTTTCATATCAGTGGCCAAATAAAAGCAGTTTAATCCTACATAAGGTGGTCCACCCTCATGGTAGCGACCATGACCAACCAAATACTACTCGCTTTATCTTCATAACTCCCCTTGTTTATTAACATGTAAAGTTAATAAACATCTAGCATAAGTGATTTGCTTTTCTGCAGTTTTCTCTGTGAATTTGATCACAATGAGGGTCAAGTGTGTGTGCTGGGGACAAGGTGAACACAGGTTATTTTTGTACCGCTCTGAAACTGGTCCAAGTGGGAATAGACTTGTGCTGCAGTAGAAGCTGACAAAAACAAACGTGTGTGTGTGTGTGTGTGTGTGTGTGTGAAGAAGTGCCATTAGGTGCTAATATGCTCTGGGCTTATTGTGTCCCTGCTGTCACCTTCAGAGACACCCAAGAGATGCTCAGTCTTATCCAATGTTAATAGTGAGGACTGCAAACGAACTGGCACTTTAGTACCAAAAATTTAACTATTACAAGCGTGGTCACTTTATTTTAAGGTGTCCTTATTACACGTTACATGTACTTACTATTATAATAACAATAATTATTCATAATTACATTTACAAATGTTGACAATAGAAGCATTCAAAAATACACAAACATATAACAAAAAGAAAACAAGTAGATAAAATAGAAAAGAATAAAGAAAGCTAGTGTTACAGGCCTTTTTTTAAGCCAAACCCTAACCCTAACCATATAGTAAGTACATGTAGTTAATTAATATTACTCAGTACTTAAATGTATACTTACACTGTAACAAGGACACCTTAAAATAAAGTCTTTCTACAGCATCATTAACACCAGGTACCAACTCAATTCAGTATCCACAATCTGAATGGAAAATGATGAAATTTCAGTACATCTACTTTAAACTCTGGTATCATACAACACTAAGAAAGGGTGCTCAGCAGGATGTGTTCACACTATGCTAAAGTCTGAGCATGGAGAACCAGGGAAGCCTGTGAGGTGAACCTTCCCAGACGGTCTCTGCTGAGGAAAATGAAAAAGGAAGAAAGAGCCTTGAAAAGCTTTTAAGCAGGCAGCTCCATGTATTTAATGAGTAATCTTCTAACAAGCTCCTCCAGCCAGAGAACCCAAAGACGCATTCAGAGCTCACACAGCTCTCGTTGGTGCTCATATCAAACTGGGCATGAAAAGTTTTAGGCTGCTTCAAACTTGTTTTAAATTCTTGGCATTAGTGTAAAAATGTGTAAAACCCTTTGGTCCCCTGGAGCATTTTTTCTCAATTTTTATGATATTTCTAACCATATATCACTGCTAGAATACATTTGAAATTGTTGGCAGCTCAGTGTTTGATTTGACGAGCCCTCTAGTGTGAGTCGTCGCTGTAGATTTTGATGGTACAAACTATATTTTCTATTGCCTTACCCTAAAGCAACCCCTCACACAAAACTTTCTGCTATTTTAGATTTCAACACACTTTATTCTTCATGATTCATAAGCTTGTTTCCTCATGGGGACCAATTGTTCAAGGCTTGACAGATCTTTGTAATTTTCCACATTATCAATTGCAAACTATTGTAGTCAAATATACAAATTTGATGCTCATGTTGAAATGTTGACTGCATTTTAAATCACTAACAAGTGACACTTACATAAATTGCAATTATTCAGGAATCGATATAAAGCACATCCCAGATCCCCACTTTCAAGTGAAACTTAAGGTCACACCAAAAGTGCTTCTGTGAAAACACTCAAACTTACAAAATATAAGACAGCTTAAAATGCTTAAAGGCACTATGGCATGATAAATGTTACAGTTCCTACTCAATATGCCTGCAATGTTTGCCCCGCCCCCAGCTTACAACATACAACATACTGACTTTGAGAAGATTTTGCAAGCATGTCAACTTATTCTGCTAACCCTAAACCTACCCTAACAGTCGTCTGAGATTTAGTAGACATGTAGTTGCAAATTAATGAGAATTAGCTGACATGTAGTTGACATGTAGTTACAAAGTAACTTATAGTTAGTAGAATGTCTAAAGTGGACTATCAAAATAAAGTGTAACCATTATTTCTTTAGAGTGGACAAAGGCTGAGATGTCTCGGGTCTAAATCTGTGAGCTGCTGCAGAGGCAAAAATCTGTTGCATTTTTAGATTTTAAAAATACAGTTTATGTAGGCCCATTATTATGTTTTTTTCTCTCTCTCTGGTTCTTATATTCAGCTTGCTTCATTCTTGTTCCCCCTCTGATATTTGGCAAGAGCTGTGTGCAGCAGTTTGCTATATGCAGGTAGCAATGGAAGTAAGATCGTTCTGTGTCTCTGTGGGATATTTGGAAACACTTCACAGGTGCTGTTTTCCCGAAACACAGGAAGCTTTATGCTGCCAATTGCCTGAACTGAGAAATGGCACCATCATCCCATATTGCTTTGTGTTAGGCCCAGACATTGTATTGTGTGTGTAATGTCGGCTGTTCTGCGGCATTGTAATTTAAAGTAATTTATCAGTGCTTCTGCTCCTTTAGTTCCAGAGCTCAGATAACAAGAGATGGATGTGTTTGTGAAGTCTCAGATCTCACTCCAGATTCAGATCTGCATGAACCCACACTTCACAAACAATGCTGCTACGGCACTGACCAAAACTAAGCCCAAGATAAAATTCAGCTTTTCTCCAAATGAGGGAAACTGGGAGATGGGTCCGGATTTGGATCAAATGATGCTGGTGAGCTTCCCAAGGATTTCTGCTTTCAGGCGTTTGGTGTGGGCTCAAGTCCATTTGGCATCAGAGCTCGGTGTAAAAGTTTTCTAAATTTGATATGATTTGCAATTGGTTTGAAAGCAGTCCGTCCAAATGTGTGGAAATGAACTCATATTGATGATCTATAAATTGCATTTTAGCATGCTCCTGGTCAGACATATAGTCTAATACATCTCTCATATCTGCTTGTCTCCAAATAAATTGCCCTCAGAGAGCAGCTTGCATTCTTTGCATCTTTTGCAATACAATGCAATGGAGATAAACACAAGTGTTGGTGTTGAATCAAAAATGAAGAACACAGTAAACAATGACTTCTCCTCCTGAGACATAATGATAGGAGTAGACACATATTGGGATATAATTTAAAAAAAATTGTCAAAAATGGTCTGAATTCTGAATGGGTTTGATACAAACATTGCCAATCATTCATCACGTTCATGAGATGATTTATTATGAACTGCCGCACAATATTAATTTCTATCATAAATAAATCAGATTGCTTGCCAAACCAGAATTACATAATCCTTTTATTAGTAATACATCCCATTTGTGGTCAGATTTTCAGAAGTAATGGCCTGTTCTGCAACCCATCAATAACATGATGGCAGCCAGCAGTGGGAACCGCCAATCAACAACACAGCCATTCATATCTTTATCTTTAAGAGTGTGTTGAGAAAAAAGGAAATAAAATACGGCCTTAAGAGAGCACCACACAAAGCTCAGTTTGGACACAATACACCCAAGTGATGCAAGAAAAAAGACACTGTCCACATCCACTACACTAATTCATTCATTCACTACAAATGCCAAATAAACCCATACATACACTGAATTGAAAATACACAAATTAGAATATTGATTATTTATACCCATCATTCCAGATTCAGGATGTAAACTGCACTATTACTTCAGTATCAAGTCAAATTTGCAAAAAAACAACAACAGCCTTATAATAAATACCAGCCTGTCCACAGTACCTTTATTCCAATGAACACAAAAGTCAAAGGGGCTGTCGAGCTCCAAAAATTACAACAACAAAATATCCCAAAAGTAGTCCATATGACTGCTTTTAATTATTTTATTTTTTTTAATCCATACGACTCATACAATAGCTTTGTATGAGAAACTTTAAGACATTTAGGTTGAGGTTACATTTAAAGGTGCCATAGAATGCATTGATACAATATGTTCAATTGTTCTCTGATATCAACATAGAAGGTCTGTGGCGCTTAGGTAAGGGCAAAAAGTTTTACATGTCCATTTACAACCCTAGGATTTGTCCCTAGAATGAAAAGGTCTGTTATTACCTTATTTGGAAGGGTCATGAATAATAATGTTGAGCTCTGCTCTGATTGGCTGTTTCACAGTGCGACTCATTTCAGTAGCTCACACAGCAGGAAGGAAACACAGATATTTCAATACTTCCTCGCAGTTATATCATTGGGTAATTATACTGCAAATAAAATGCGGGCATCAGGGAGCCGCTATTTATACGCGGGGCATTGTACTGCTTTCGAATGCACTATCGCTTTTTACTTTCACTTTCGAGATTCGCGATCGCATGTGGTTTATTTATACTATGGAGCGGCAGTACTTACCACACGTTTAACAAGATCAGATGCTTGTCAGTGGTGCTCAGGATCTGTAACTCATTCGCCGTCATCTCTCCTTATTCTGTTTATGTGGTAAGTGAAATCTTATGTACTGTAATGTAACAGGATACCGCTAGCAAGGAGCTAACCATGTCCCTTTAGTGGCTCGCGGTTTTTGCTTTCCATGCCTTTATGAATAAAGACAGCAACTCATCCCTGCACTTCACACCCCCTGCACAGCCTGGAACATAACATTTATTTCCATGATCTGCCATTTTTGCTGTTGTCCCTGTTGCTTGTTTCTTCACAATACGTGCAGAACTTCTGATGGTTCAGCTGGGGGCTGGCCTAGAACATGGGCAGGTATATGCAACTGTTGGGGGCGTAACTATTTGAGATCCCAACTGTAATGTAACAGTCAGTGTTATGTTCTGATTCGCCTATTTTTCAGTGGTCTTTTGCATTCACGAGATTTACATAAGGAGGAGGAAACAATGGTGTTTGAGGCTCACGGTATGTCATTTCCATGTACAGAACTCCTATTATTCAACTATGCCAAGGTAATTACAGCTTTCCATTCTATGGCACCTTTAAAGTTCGTCACAGCAGGTTTGTCGTCAATGACTTTACTCTTTCTTGCTTTTCTTGTTACCACATAATGTTTTTAATGTCACAGATCCGAGAGCTACGGTGAAGAAAAATAACACACAAGTCATATATATGGACTACTTTTGAGGATTTTGTTGTGCTACTTTGTCCTTTGTGGAGCTTCACAGCCTGTCATTATATGGAAAAGAGCAGTGTGATCATTCTTCAAAATGTCTTCTTTTGTGTTCCATAGGTTTGTAATGACGTTAAATGATTTTAATTTTGGGGTGTATTATCAACTTTAAATGTGACAAATGTAAACCAATTTCAGAGTAAAGTGTACATGTATTCCTGTCTGATTCACACTTCTCCAAGTTTCTCCATTGAAGGCTGAACCGAAAGGTCAAAAAAAGGTCAGCCACAGGGCATCAGATGGTTTCCATGGTGGCAGCCCTATCAGCATGAATGAATGAATGATGCATTTATATAGTGCTTTATTGTGTATAGCTGTACACCCAAAGCACTTTACAATCATGTGGGGGGTCTCTCCTCAACCACCACCAGTGTGCAGCATCCACTTGGATGATGCGACGGCAGCCACAGTACAACGGCGCCAGTGCGCTCACCACACACCAGCTACAGGTGGAGAGGAGAGAGAGATAGAGCCAATCAAGTGTATGGGGATTATTGGGAGGCCACGACTGACAAGGGCCAGTAGAGGGAATTTTGCCAGGACACCGGGGTTACACCCCTACTCTTTACGATGAGTGTCATGGGATTTTTAATGACCAGAGAGTCAGGACCTCGGTTTAACGTCTCATCCTCAAGAATCCCACACATAGCAGGCTCCACCCCCTCCCACCCATCCATCCATCACACGATCACGGTGGCATCACAGTACATAGCGGTACCTACAAGGGTTTGAGGGATTGTCCAAAACAACATAACCTTTGACCCAACGTTAGTCAACTCATGCTGTGTGCTTGGTGTTCATGCAGTTTAGGCCCAGTGAGCAGAGATTAAAGGAAGGGAGAATGTGTTCCTGGATCCAGGGCAAACTGTGGTGTCATCAAGCGCAGGCAGGGGGCGCTACATAACGCCAGCTCTACCCCATCCCACTAGCAGCCTGTCCTGCAGCCAGTCAGTTGCAGGCATTCATGCACAGATCTAAAGCACAGGCACAGGCCGCCACTTCCATCAGAGAGACAGCAAGAAAGAGAGAGCGATGACAGAGAGGAGGAACATTCATCTTTTTGAGTTGCCAGAGATCAGATAGTGGTCACATTTCATCCCAAAATCAAAAGTAAAAGATATAACACACAAAAAAATAAAGCACTTGACAACAAAGCACAAATTATACCTAAATGCAACCATCCTCACAGTAATTGTATTGCAGAAATACTATACTGTAATACAGTATATATCTGAATATTATTAAGTACAACCACAACACGATTTTTTTTTTTTTTTTTTTTTTTTACAAATAACAAAAAAATTCTTACACATAATATGTAAAATTTAGGGAGATTGTCATGGAAATGCTAAATCTAAAAAAAAAAAAAAAAGTATACATTTCTTTAGATTTTTCTGACATGTTCTTTTCAGGTTTTGTGAGATCCACTTGGTAACTCTTTCCTGTGAGACATAAAAATGTCTACCTCTGGGGGGCGCTTACTGACTGAGTCGAATTTTGAAATCTCAAGACATTTTTCAAATTATTGCTGACAGTTATAGGGTATAAAGCAATTTTGTCTATTAATTACAAGAATTAACACTTGATATTGTCCTCTCCTGCAATCTTTAGGAAATTATTATTTTTTAAATCCTTGTCCAGTAATCACAAATAAGCCCAAAAAATTCAAAATTATAAAAAATAAAAAACAGAGGTACAATGTGACTAGGCTGTCTATGTCTTAAGCAGTAAGCACATAAAAATGTACTCAATAATAATAAAATGAGACAATTCAAATTAGCCACTGAATTGATACTATTCAGATAAATGACAATAATGATCATTAGACCCATCATTCCAGACATGACTTGGGATGTAAACTACACTGGTACTTTAGTAAGACGATATTTATTTGTTTATTTAAATGAGAAATATTTAAAGGCTCCATGCTAGTTTCATTTCATCTGTCAATATATTAATCATTTTTTAAATCAAGGACGGTTTATTATTTTTGTTGTGAAATTCAGATATAAACACTTTGAGAGTGTTTGCAGAGTCAGAAACGTCAAGTAACACACATTAAACAAAACATATAAAAGTAAAAAGACTGAAATAGCATTTTCTTGCAGAACATCAATACTCTGTCTTTTTTACAGTTGTCTAACACCAACATGGTGGATGCCATATTCAATTTAATATAGATGAAAACGAGGTAGTGAAAGATTTACGATTTTTTCAATCACATGTAACTTTCAAATGGAGCTTTTGTCTACTAAAAGTTTCTCCAGCTGAACAGCTGGCATACTGGCAGAAAACAGTATTGAACACACTGTACTTCCATCCCTCAGTGCCTCGCATCCATGAAATCAAATATGGCGCTACTCTGACTAAGGCCTATGGCTCACTGCTCTGATACCCAGTGCTGCATTATTCATAAACATGAGCATTTGCACATGCATGCCCATAACACGCACTCTTGCTTTCTCTGTACGGCACACAAAGAAGAGTCTCTACGCTCAATAATTCAGCAGGGAGAGATAGCAGCTGGCCTCCCTCAACACTATTCCATAACAGACGCCACTGCACATGTGCATACGCTTAGACCTTGAGCGTGTGGGTAACACGGGTGGGCGTCTGCAGAATGGACTGGCAGAATCTTCCAGATCAATTCACATTAATTCAAAGTGCTCATCACTGCCTTGATGTCCCGGGAAGGTCTTGCACAAACTGGGATGTGGTGCATACTGAGTGAATATGTGTGCACATATATGTTTTCCTGTCTAGATGGGTCTGAACATGCAGTATTTGTGTCTGGGTGTGTCCCAATCATTGAGTAAAGGTCAATAACGCCCTCTATCCAAATAACACAGTCTTAAAGTGCCACTATTATGGGTAATGAAAGGCTCATATTTTGGTGTCCCCAACACCAGGTTGACATGCATGCAAGGTCAAAAAAACACTTTCATTGTCTTATAATATGCATTTATTTTTACCTTGCTTGCTCAACGACTCCCAAACGATTCATTTTTCCAAACCCCTCCTTTGCGATTGTGATTGGTCCGATTGGTCGATTTCATTTTCATTTCATCATGCCTGATAAAGCAGCGTTTGTGAGCGCAGTGCTGCTTTGTGTACAGCGTAACCGGAGAAACCGCTATTTTACATTTCCAAAAGCGGCACCTAGTGGCAAAGAATGAATTTGCATTTTCATTCAGACCAATGCGAAAAGACCCAAAAGTGGGCGGACAATATGTTAATGTTTCATGTAGACATTAACATGAAACGGCTTGGGATTTGTTTTTAAAACGATTCGTTTCAATGATTCAGACTCGACTCTTTCTTTTGAGAGACAATAACTTTATACACGGTGCACTTTCAGATTTAAAACTTAGCGAGATGTTTTCATTCACTTAGAGCTGTGTTACAAACTGCATGAAAGGTCATTTTCAAAAATCCATAATAGGGGAACTTTAAAGGTGTTAAAATAGCAATTTAATATGCAGATACTTTAAGTAAGTCATTGACTTTGTGTGTAAACACTGTTGTGGTTTCAAACAGTTTTGTTTGCTGGGGTGGTTTGACATGTCAACTTCTGGCTCAACCAATGGCGTGAGTTTGGGCTGGAGCTACCGGTTTGATCTAACAATGGCAGAAGACGGGAGTGGACTGAGAAAGCTGTTTGGAAACAGTCATTAGAAGTACTCTACTATAAGTAAATACTATTACTCATGCTTGTGGTTCGAGATTTTAAATGAAAGATGGTGGTGATCCCCAATGAAAGGGGTGGTGATCCCCAATGAAAGGGGTGGTGATGGCGCAGTGGATAAGACACATGCCTTTGGTGTGAGAGACCCGGGTTCGAATCCACTGTGAGACACCAATGTGTCCCTGAGCAAGACACTTAACCCCTAGTTGCTCCAGAGGCGTGCGACCTCTGACATATATAGCAGTTGTAAGTCGCTTTGGATAAAAGCGTCAGCTAAATGAATAAATGTAAATGTAAGATATATCTCTAATTGTGTTGCTTTGTGAGGAGCATTCTGATTTATGGTTTTTACACCATATCTAGGGAGCAGAATATCATAGACTTGGAAATGGGCTCTTTTGACTTTGGCTAGTAAGCGGCCACAAGGCAACCAACCAGAATACACACATATAGCAACATCCTGGTAACACCACTTACAGTTTCTTTAGATCATTTCTTTATTTTACAACTCTGTTTGGTGCCATAAGAGCCATAGAAATGAGACACAACTGCAAGCGTGTGCAAACGTGTCAAATATTTACTCTCACCAAGCTAAATAAAGATCATGTACAAGAATTATGCCTTGTTACATATTTCATAATCAGGGTCAAATTCAAATTGTCTGTCTGCTAAAGAGAAAGTCAACTTTTAAAAAACAACTATAGTTTAAAGAGCGGTTATACAATGCAAAGGAAAACTGATATATACACTCAATAGTTCAAAAGTTTGGGGTCATTAAGATTTAAGAAATGTACATTTAAATGTAAAAATATTTATTTATATATTAAATAAATGCAGCCTTTGTGAGCAGAAGTGACTTCTTATGAGATGAGTTCTTATCCAAATTAATGCTCCAAACATTTGAACAAAAATTCATTTTTAGCAAAACATAATACAACTCCATGTAACAGAAAACACCCCTGATGCTACAACTACCATCTGGCCATTTGCTATCTGATCCAGCCTGATATTCGCTCCAGTCAGCCTCTCCACTCTGCTCTTCTGGAAAATGCACTGTCAGTAACTTTACTCCTCCTTTGCTGTAGTCATACTATTCGAATATCTATTTTCTGCTGATCTAAAGCTCTTCTGCTCATCTGGCCTAGGCTGGCCGAGTTTTATTACCCATCCAGTGATTTTTAAATGAAATGTAGAGGCTTTTAATGCATTGTTTGGCCAGAGCTCCACATTTGGGAACTTATGTGGATTTCCTCTCTGGCAACTCAAGGAGAAGAAGGAGAGAGAGAGAGAAGGATTAAGAAGTCTAGTGAAATTTTAAGTAGACGCCGCTACAGAGGCTAAATGACGCATTCACGCACACGCAGTCCCATGCACTTGGCACACGCCCCATACCTGCCAGAAGTCCTGCAGAGAGGGAGGAGGGCACAGAAAGGGGGAGGGGGATCCATAGGAATGGATGGAGAAGTAAAAAGATGGCAGAGGAGAGAATGACGGGGTTTATTGGTTAGATGAACACAGAAAGAGACGAAAGAGCTCAAATTAATCACTGTCACCACAAACGCAACAAAACAATTATATCCTTGAAAAAACTAACTAAAATAAAAAACAATGCAGGACATCTTGATGCCTAGAGGAACAATGAATTCATGTGTTAAAAGAGACTGAACACAGGTATACAGTTACATGTTCATACAGATAATTACATATTATCAGTGTTGGGGAGCAAGCAGCTACAAGTAGTGATGCTACTAAGGTTGGGAATCAAGAGCCATTTAATGCAAAAGACTGAAAAATCTGGTCTTGAACTCGTATGGGTTTGAATTGGTCTAATGGCTCACTCACTGACTGAACTAGATAGAGTGAATCTTGCAAATGAACCACGTTAACTACATCAACCTTAAATATAAATGATCTTTTATTGTGAATCTGAAGCAGTATCATGAAATGTATTCTTAATATTCCCATATGCTACTAACTTAATAGTGTGACAGTAGTTATCAATCAAATTTTTTTCCCAACAATTAGCTGCAAATTTTTTATGTCAAGTTTAAGGTGTGGATACTTTTGAGGATGAAATCCAGTCATTTCAATTCGGGATGCACGATATTGGATTTTGCCGATATCCGATATGCAGATATTTTTCAACTCATTTTGGCCGGTAGCCGATACCGATATATTTCCTATTGTTTGGAAACAACACTAAGTCTCTCCTGTGCAGAAATTATAAGCAAATTATTTTTAATTTTGGTTATTTAAAAAAAAAAAAAACTTGTTTGTTAGAATTAAATAAACAATAATAAAGTTATTTTATAATGACAGTACATTGAAGATTTGAAAAGAACTAAAACTATATATTAATACCTGCATTTTGTTTTTTTCAGAAAGATGCAGTGGTATCCTTAACATTTTATTATTACTTTTAAAATTTCTAAATGGTCTAAAGCAAAAGAGTTGCAAAAATTGTGAAAAACCTTTAGAGCTCATAATTTGTTTAAAAATTATAACATATCACACATTAATGAATAAATCTGTATATATAAAATTATTTAAATTTCATGTTTAAGATTTTTTTATTCATGTAAGCTGTAGCTTCTGACCTTTAAATCAAAACATACTCATGATTTTATGGCATCAATTACTCCTTTATTTAATCAGAAACACAGTCTAAATATTATTTGCATATTTTGCATTCATTTTATTAGATGTAGGCCAACAGCGCCCCCTACGGAATTAAAACTCCTTACAGAACGGGCATTAGGACCTGGGGGAGGCTGCCGCTGCACGTGCTATAACGGTTTACTCTATTACACACCGAACGCGTACGTGCATTCTCAGTTTAAATGCAGCGATCCAAAACAGTGAATCTAATCATCATTCAGGCAAGACTTTGCTTCAAGATCCAGCCACACTGCTGACGTGATCTAATCGCACTGTTGACGTGATCTAATCACTAGCACACCCGGAGCACATGCGAGTTAATGTGTTCCTCTTATCGAGCCGATATTTATATTTAAAGCCATTATCGGCCGATTCCGATACTGGTCCGATAATATCATGCATCCCTAATTTCAATAGGAATCCACGCATTGCGAATTTTGCGAGGCCAAAAGATCTCCCCATACAGATTTCATAATGGGTTAAAGTTGGTCACGTGGATTCGCCGCGGTGACCAACAGAAAGCCTCTTGGTTTGAATGTGACTTGACATCTGAGTGATTTGCCGGCAAAATTTTGCCAACATTTCTGTGACCGCACATTTACAAACTGCTAAAAGTTTTCCCAAAAGCTTCTGTGCAACATTTAACCTTTTTATAGGTAAACAAATATATTTAACCGCTACAGTTTATCACATTTTCGATTCAGTTATAATAGTTTTATAGTATTTTGTGTAAAATTATGTACTCAAAGGGTTAGTTCACCCAAAGAATAAAATAAAAAAAAATAATAAAACGTTGCTCCAAACCCGTAAGACCATCATTCAGCTTTGAAACACAAATTAAGATATTTTTGATGAAATGCAAGAGCTTTCTAGGACGTTTAAGGCCATAACGGTAGTAAGGACATTGTTAAAATAGGTCATGTGACATCAGCGGTTCAACCGTAATGTTATCGGATTTCATCAAAAATATCTTAATTTGTGTTCTGAAGATGAAAGAAGGTCTTAGGGTTCGGACCGACATGAGGGCAAGTAATTAATGGCAGAATTTTTCATCTTGACAAACTAGTTTCAAAGTAGCTTCCCCAACACTGTCATATTATTGGAAAACATACATAGTGTTTGCAAAATGCGTGTGCGCATTAAAATGGACTGAAGGGAATGCACACACACTCTCTCTCTCTCTCTCTCTCTCTCTCACACACACAACCCGTTTTAGCTGTGAAAGTCACACTTGCAAAGCACCAGCTGTGATGACCTGCAAAATACTGTTGATAGATGATGAACAAGAAGGTTAAAAGTGCTGGTGTGTTCTCACGCTCGCAGAAAGCAAAACTATTACACAAGTGTGTTTTGTTAGCATAGTGCACCCATGCGCTAACTTGCAAAAAATTAGGTTCCTGGAATTTCATTACTCCACCCAGGAGTTAGTGGCCATGGCGACACGAGGAAGTGTGGAAGAAGAAGATGACAAGGAGATGGATCCAGCAGGCCGTATGGAGCAAACCAGCCATGAGATTTGACAGAAATACATGAAGAAATAACAAGACATATTCCACATCCCTAAGGCCAACAGCACCCAAGGGAACAAAATGAGAACAAAAAAGATAGAGGGAAATGGAAAGAGGGCATATATCACACAATGTGGAAATGAAATTTTGTCAGTAAATAACACAAAAACAAAGGCTATAGATCTAAGACCTTGTGTATTTATACAGGACTGAGGAACGAAAAGCAGGTTTTACCATGGTTTCCACCAAAATGCAGAAGCTACCACAATTACTTTTACTACCACACAACTATAATTATGTGATCTCTTTCAGATGATATAAGCTTACAGTCTTTTTCATATGAGAGCAGTAGCCACAGTACTGTATTAATGAAAACTAACCGGTACTTAGAAGATACATTTATCACGGTAAAAATTTTATGTTTAAAACCTCCAAAGGCTCAACCAATGATGTTGGCTTAGGGGTGGGACTTTCTACAGTATTTGTACAACCCACAGAAAATAGGGGAGTGTTTGTGAAATCGGTTTAAAACAGATATTATTTGTCTAATTCCATTTAAATAGCAATAATTACGTTTCTTTTACAAGAAAAAATATAGTTTCTTATTTATTGGATTTTGGAGTGAAATATGACTTGGACATGTTCTTGACAGGTTGCTGAGATTTACTCTAAAAATCATTGCACCCCTGAAAAACACAGAGCTGATCAAGAAAATCATGCGTAGTTACAGAGCAACTGTGTGGCCTTGAGCGTATTGAAACTTTATGCATCTTGCATGTAGAGTGGATAGATAAAACCTTGTGTGATTAGACTTCATTGAGAAACTGAAGAGTGATTTATCATCAACTGACCTGAGACTGATTCATTACTACTAATGTGCAAACAAATACACCTAGTTAAATTGTGTGTGCGAACAGCACAAACAGTCATTAAGTGACCCAGCCCAGTCCAGAGATCAGCCTGTTAAAAGGTACAGCTGTACTGTGCCAGCCGCTCTCGGACCGGGTCATTTGACAAATGCTCCCTCTTAATGACTGTGGAGACAAGAGTCTGTTTCCTGTACAAGGAAAATGGGACAAAGTCCTGAAACCACAAACAACCCGTGAAAATCATCAACGGAGACTATGCATGCTTGTGATATTGGTGGACTAAAGCCATGGTCACACTAAACTTTAAGCACCTGAAATTTCTATGGATGCTGCACCTTCGTAATGTGACGACTGCGTCTTTAAAAAAAAAAAAATTAAATCTATGTTTGCTACAAATACGGCTCTGATAACAAATGAGAAATTATATTATCTGATATATTTTTAAATAAACTATGTAAAAATATAAAATAGCTTCAATGTAATTTATTTTTTTCCCAGCAGCTTGAAGAGCTCTCTTATATTTAATTACTTGAAATAATAATTGCACTGTATAGCTTGAAAATCTATGGATTCCCCAACACTTGCTATTGGTATAGACCAAAATGACTAAATCTGTGCTATTCTGTTATTAGAGGACAAAACAAAACAGAGAGACCAAGTATTTGAGGCAAGGATAGACATAGATTGTAACCTAAAGACATCAAGAACAAAGAGATGCGAAATGAACCAGAAAGCAGATTGGAGGCAGATCAGTCTTTCGTTAATTACAGAAAACACACATGACGATATAAATGACAACAAATGGTCCTCATGAGATTGTTTGTGTAACTTGTCATGCAAAATGTTTCAAGTGTGCAACGAGTTTTTTTAGACCGCACAAGAGTGAACGTCTCAAAGCGTGCTCACGATTGAGTTTCTGTGGAGAGAGAGTGAAAGATTTTTATGAAAAGTGAATGAGAACAAACGTCTCCATCCTGCGTCATCCTGTCGAGCTGCACAATAGCAAAGTAACTATTCGGTTCCCACTCACTCGCCCACATATGCACACGCACACAGATCTCGCTGCTTACCTTTCCATCATAGCGTTTCACCATAAACTGATCCAGACCAAGGTCTGTAAGAGAGAGAGAGACAGAGAGGAAGACAGTCAAACAGAGTGGCTCGGTTCCAAAACATGCACAAATATTGGATAAAATATACAGCTTTATAAGACTACATTTTGGTACTAAATGATTTTATATACTACCAGTCGAGTTTGGAATAATTAATATTTTGTAATGTTTTTAAAGTAAGTCTCATGCTACCAAGACTGCATTTATTTGATCAAAAACAAAGTAACTCCAGAAAGTGATTTCTGAAGGATTATGTGACACTGAAGACTGGAGTAATGATGCTGAAAATTCAGCTTTGATCACAGAAATAAATTACTTTTTTAAATATTTAAAAACAGAAAATTTTATTTTAAGTTGTAATAATATTACTGTATTTTTGATCAAATAAATAAATCCTTGATGAGTACAAATGCTTTTTTTTCAAAAAATTAAAAGGAACAATGCCATAGAAGAACCTTTTTGTCTAAATGGTTCCATAAAGAACCTTTAATATCTGAAGAACCTTTCTGTTTCACAAAACATTGTTTTCTCTACAAAAGATGCAATGATGCTTTAGAATGTGGTCAAAATGCATGATCATGCTGTCTACGTTTTGGAATGGCTTTCTCTGTGGTAAAGTGCCTATGAGGACTTAGCTTTTATCACACATAAACAAGCCTATTTATACACATATCTTTGAATCCCTGTAGTCGTTTACATTTATAGATGTCACTACAGGAACTGGACGATTACTGATGTGTTTGAGTGATTAATATAAGCTATTAAGGCTCATTTCCATGTTCCAGAAGTCAGAGTCGCTCAGCATCGAATCATTTCTCCATTAATCTTGTGCTGAATGCAGTAGAGTTGAACTGAGCTGAACAGGACA